>NW_027287896.1:0-40541 GCF_047511675.1 Marmota flaviventris
ATATTCAAAGTCATCCTGCCAAGGAATGCTTCAACCTAGCAGAACAAAATTTGTGCAGCCAAGCACAACTGGAATACACCTTTTCCCTACCAAGTATCAACAAGATAGGGTGACAAAATATTTGCTGAGGTTTCCGTAATCTCTGAGTTTTTTGGAAGCTCGGTGAATACTTTCCAAAGAAAGTGTGTTTTCCTTGCCTCTGCTTAGGGCTACTTCAACAGGGTACAATGCATAGAGAGTGCACTGAGAACTAGTTGAATGAGTCAAGTTACAATCACACAGCAAAAACCGTGTTTATTTTAGAGTTCCATGTGCATGTATCCGTATAGGGGAAAATGAAGTGAAACCTAAAATTTCAAAGTATTCCTGCAAACCAACTATTCAACCTAGAACATCTAAATTTGGGCAGCCAAATGCAACCGGTATACTTATCTTTCCTGTCGAGTTAACAACAAGTTAGGGTGAAAAAATATTTGCTGAGATTCCAGGAAACTCAAAGTTCTGTGGAATCACTGCAAATGCTTTCCAATGAAAGTTTCTTTCCCTGGCCTCTGCTTAGGGTTACTTCAACAGAAAACAAAGCATAGAGATCGCACTGAGAACTAGTTGAGTGAGTTTCAGTTTCAAGCGGCTAGCATAAACCGTGTTTGATTTATAAGTCCAAATGCATACGTCCCTATAAGGAAAAGTGAAGTGAAACCTAAAAATTCAAAGTGTTCCTGCAAACGAACTTTTCAACCTAGAAGAACGACATTTGGGTAGCTAAGTGCAACTGGTATACTCATCTTTCCTGACAAGGGTCATCAAGATCAGGTGAGTAAATATTTGCAGAGATTCCAGTTAACTTGGAGCTCTGTTGAAGCTCTGTAAATGCTTTCTAAGGAAAGCGTATGTTCCTCGCCTCCACTCAGGACCACTTCAACAGGGAACAAAGCACAGAGAGTACACCAGGAACTAATTGAGTGAGTCAAGCTTCAAGCAGCTAGCACAAACAGTGTTTGATTTAGAGTTCCAAATGCATGTATTCCTATAGGTTAAAATGAAGAGAAACCCCCCCAAATGCAATGTCTTCCTGAAAGCACATGCTTCAACTTAGAAGAACGAAATTTTGGCAGGCAAATGCAACTGGTATACTCATCTTTCTTACCTAGGATCAACAAGATCAAGTGAAAAAATATTCGCTGAAATTCCAGTAAACTTGGGAGTTTTGTGGAAGCTCTGCAAACACTTACATAAGAAAGCGTATTTTCCTTGCCTCTGCTTGGGGATACTTCAGCGGGGGACAATGCATAGAGAGTGCACTGAGAACTAATTGAGTGAGCCAAGTTTCAAACAGGTATCACAAACTGTGTTTGATTTAGCATTCCAAATGCATGTATTCACATAGGGAAAAAAGAAGTTAAACCTAAAAATTCAAAGTGTTCCTGCAAAGGAACTCTTCAACATAAGATTACGAAATTTGGGCTGCCAAGTGCAACCCATATACTCATTTTTGCTGCCAAGTTTCATCAAGATCGGGTGAAAAAACATTTGCTGAGAGTCCAGTAAACTCTTGAGTTCTGTGGATGCTCTACAAACACATTCAAATGAAAGTCTATTTTTCTCTGCTCTGCTTAGGGGTACATAAACCGGTAACAAAGCGTAGAGAGCACAATGAGAATTCATTCAGTGAGTCAAGTTTCAAGCAGCTAGCACAAACCGTATTTGGTTTAGATTTTCAAAAGCATGTATCCCTAGAGGGGAAAATGTAGTAAAACCTAAATATTCAAAGTCATCCTGCCAAGGAATGCTTCAACCTAGCAGAACAAAATTTGTGCAGCCAAGCACAACTGGTATACACCTTTTCCCTACCAAGTATCAACAAGATAGGGTGACAAAATATTTGCTGAGGTTTCCGTAATCTCTGAGTTTTTTGGAAGCTCGGTGAATACTTTCCAAAGAAAGTGTGTTTTCCTTGCCTCTGCTTAGGGCTACTTCAACAGGGTACAATGCATAGAGAGTGCACTGAGAACTAGTTGAATGAGTCAAGTTACAATCACACAGCAAAAACCGTGTTTATTTTAGAGTTCCATGTGCATGTATCCGTATAGGGGAAAATGAAGTGAAACCTAAAATTTCAAAGTATTCCTGCAAACCAACTATTCAACCTAGAACATCTAAATTTGGGCAGCCAAATGCAACCGGTATACTTATCTTTTCTGTCGAGTTAACAACAAGTTAGGGTGAAAAAATATTTGCTGAGATTCCAGGAAACTCAAAGTTCTGTGGAATCACTGCAAATGCTTTCCAATGAAAGTTTCTTTCCCTGTCCTCTGCTTAGGGTTACTTCAACAGAAAACAAAGCATAGAGATCGCACTGAGAACTAGTTGAGTGAGTTTCAGTTTCAAGCAGCTAGCATAAACCGTGTTTGATTTATAAGTCCAAATGCATACGTCCCTATAAGGAAAAGTGAAGTGAAACCTAAAAATTCAAAGTGTTCCTGCAAACGAACTTTTCAACCTAGAAGAACGACATTTGGGTAGCTAAGTGCAACTGGTATACTCATCTTTCCTGACAAGGGTCATCAAGATCAGGTGAGTAAATATTTGCAGAGATTCCAGTTAACTTGGAGCTCTGTTGAAGCTCTGTAAATGCTTTCTAAGGAAAGCGTATGTTCCTCGCCTCCACTTAGGACCACTTCAACAGGGAACAAAGCACAGAGAGTACACCAGGAACTAATTGAGTGAGTCAAGCTTCAAGCAGCTAGCACAAACAGTGTTTGATTTAGAGTTCCAAATGCATGTATTCCTATAGGTTAAAATGAAGAGAAACCCCCCCAAATGCAATGTCTTCCTGAAAGCACATGCTTCAACTTAGAAGAACGAAATTTTGGCAGGCAAATGCAACTGGTATACTCATCTTTCTTACCTAGGATCAACAAGATCAAGTGAAAAAATATTCGCTGAAATTCCAGTAAACTTGGGAGTTTTTTGGAAGCTCTGCAAACACTTACATAAGAAAGCATATTTTCCTTGCCTCTGCTTGGGGATACTTCAGCGGGGGTCAATGCATAGAGAGCGCACTGAGAACTAATTGAGTGAGCCAAGTTTCAAACAGGTATCACAAACTGTGTTTGATTTAGCATTCCAAATGCATGTATTCACATAGGGAAAAAAGAAGTTAAACCTAAAAATTCAAAGTGTTCCTGCAAAGGAACTCTTCAACATAAGATTACGAAATTTGGGCTGCCAAGTGCAACCCATATACTCATTTTTGCTGCCAAGTTTCAACAAGATCGGGTGAAAAAACATTTGCTGAGAGTCCAGTAAACTCTTGAGTTCTGTGGATGCCCTACAAACACGTTCAAATGAAAGTCTATTTTTCTTTGCTCTGCTTAGGGGTACATAAACCGGTAACAAAGCGTAGAGAGCATAATGAGAATTCATTCAGTGAGTCAAGTTTCAAGCAGCTAGCACAAACCGTGTTTGATTTAGATTTTCGAAAGCATGTATCCCTAGAGGGGAAAATGTAGTAAAACCTAAATATTCAAAGTCATCCTGCAAAGGAATGCTTCAACCTAGCAGAACAAAATTTGTGCAGCCAAGCGCAACTGGTATACACCTTTTTCCTACCAAGTATCAATAAGATAGGGTGACAAAATATTGGCTGAGGTTTCCGCAATCTCTGAGTTTTTTGGAAGCTCGGTGAATACTTTCCAAAGAAAGTGTGTTTTCCTTGCCTCTGCTTAGGGCTACTTCAACAGGGAACAATGCATAGAGAGTGCACTGAGAACTAGTTGAATGAGTCAAGTTACAAGCACACAGCAAAAACCGTGTTTGATTTAGAGTTCCATGTGCATGTATCCCTATAGGGGAAAATGAAGTGAAACCTAAAATTTCAAAGTATTCCTGCAAACCAACTATTCAACCTAGAAGATCTAAATTTGGGCAGCCAAATGCAACCGGTATACTTATCTTTCCTGTCGAGTTAACAACAAGTTAGGGTGAAAAAATATTTGCTGAGATTCCAGGAAACTCAAAGTTCTGTGCAATCACTGCAAATGCTTTCCAATGAAAGTTTCTTTCCCTGGCCTCTGCTTAGGGTTACTTCAACAGAAAACAAAGCATTGAGATCGCACTGAGAACTAGTTGAGTGAGTTTCAGTTTCAAGCAGCTAGCATAAACCGTGTTTGATTTATAAGTCCAAATGCATACGTCCCTATAAGGAAAAGTGAAGTGAAACCTAAAAATTCAAAGTGTTCCTGCAAACGAACTTTTCAACCTAGAAGAACGACATTTGGGTAGCTAAGTGCAACTGGTATACTCATCTTTCCTGACAAGGGTCATCAAGATCAGGTGAGTAAATATTTGCAGAGATTCCAGTTAACTTGGAGCTCTGTTGAAGCTCTGTGAATGCTTTCTAAGGAAAGCGTATGTTCCTCGCCTCCACTTAGGACCACTTCAACAGGGAACAAAGCACAGAGAGTACACCAGGAACTAATTGAGTGAGTCAAGCTTCAAGCAGCTAGCACAAACAGTGTTTGATTTAGAGTTCCAAATGCATGTATTCCTATAGGTTAAAATGAAGAGAAACCCCCCCAAATGCAATGTCTTCCTGAAAGCACATGCTTCAACTTAGAAGAACGAAATTTTGGCAGGCAAATGCAACTGGTATACTCATCTTTCTTACCTAGGATCAACAAGATCAAGTGAAAAAATATTCGCTGAAATTCCAGTAAACGTGGGAGTTTTGTGGAAGCTCTGCAAACACTTACATAAGAAAGCATATTTTCCTTGCCTCTGCTTGGGGATACTTCAGCGGGGGACAATGCATAGAGAGCGCACTGAGAACTAATTGAGTGAGCCAAGTTTCAAACAGGTATCACAAACTGTGTTTGATTTAGCATTCCAAATGCATGTATTCACATAGGGAAAAAAGAAGTTAAACCTAAAAATTCAAAGTGTTCCTGCAAAGGAACTCTTCAACATAAGATTACGAAATTTGGGCTGCCAAGTGCAACACATATACTCATTTTTGCTGCCAAGTTTCAACAAGATCAGGTGAAAAAACATTTGCTGAGAGTCCAGTAAACTCTTGAGTTCTGTGGATGCTCTACAAACACGTTCAAATGAAAGTCTATTTTTCTTTGCTCGGCTTAGGGGTACGTAAACCGGTAACAAAGCGTAGAGAGCACAATGAGAATTCATTCAGTGAGTCAAGTTTCAAGCAGCTAGCACAAACCGTGTTTGATTTAGATTTTCGAAAGCATGTATCCCTAGAGGGGAAAATGTAGTAAAACCTGAACATTCAAAGTCATCCTGCAAAGGAATGCTTCAACCTAGCAGAACAAAATTTGTGCAGCCAAGCGTAAATGGTATACACCTTTTTCCTACCAAGTATCAAAAAGATAGGGTGACAAAATATTTGCTGAGTTTTCCGTAATCTCTGAGTTTTTTGGAAGCTCGGTGAATACTTTCCAAAGAAAGAGTGTTTTCCTTGCCTCTGCTTAGGGCTACTTCAACAGGGAACAATGCATAGAGAGAGCACTGAGAACTAGTTGAATGAGTCAAGTTACAAGCACACAGCAAAAACCGTGTTTGATTTAGAGTTCCATGTGCATGTATCCCTATAGGGAAAATGAAGTGAAACCTAAAATTTCAAAGTATTCCTGCAAACCAACTATTCAACCTAGAAGATCTAAATTTGGGCAGCCAAATGCAACCGGTATACTTATCTTTCCTGTCGAGTTAACAACAAGTTAGGGTGAAAAAATATTTGCTGAGATTCCAGGAAACTCAAAGTTCTGTGCAATCACGGCAAATGCTTTCCAATGAAAGTTTCTTTCCCTGGCCTCTGCTTAGGGTTACTTCAACAGAAATCAAAGCATAGAGATCGCACTGAGAACTAGTTGAGTGAGTTTCAGTTTCAAGCGGCTAGCATAAACCGTGTTTGATTTATAAGTCCAAATGCATACGTCCCTATAAGGCAAAGTGAAGTGAAACCTAAAAATTCAAAGTGTTCCTGCAAACGAACTTTTCAACCTAGAAGAACGACATTTGGGTAGCTAAGTGCAACTGGTATACTCATCTTTCCTGACAAGGGTCATCAAGATCAGGTGAGTAAATATTTGCAGAGATTCCAGTTAACTTGGAGCTCTGTTGAAGCTCTGTAAATGCTTTCTAAGGAAAGCGTATGTTCCTCGCCTCCACTTAGGACCACTTCAACAGGGAACAAAGCACAGAGAGTACACCAGGAACTAATTGAGTGAGTCAAGCTTCAAGCAGCTAGCACAAACAGTGTTTGATTTAGAGTTCCAAATGCATGTATTCCTATAGGTTAAAATGAAGAGAAACCCCCCAAATGCAATGTCTTCCTGAAAGCACATGCTTCAACTTAGAAGAACGAAATTTTGGCAGGCAAATGCAACTGGTATACTCATCTTTCTTACCTAGGAACAACAAGATCAAGTGAAAAAATATTCGCTGAAATTCCAGTGAACTTGGGAGTTTTGTGGAAGCTCTGCAAACACTTACATAAGAAAGCGTATTTTCCTTGCCTCTGCTTGGGGATACTTCAGCGGGGGACAATGCATAGAGAGTGCACTGAGAACTAATTGAGTGAGCCAAGTTTCAAACAGGTATCACAAACTGTGTTTGATTTAGCATTCCAAATGCATGTATTCACATAGGGAAAAAAGAAGTTAAACCTAAAAATTCAAAGTGTTCCTGCAAAGGAAATCTTCAACATAAGATTACGAAATTTGGGCTGCCAAGTGCAACCCATATACTCATTTTTGCTGCCAAGTTTCAACAAGATCGAGTGAAAAAACATTTGCTGAGAGTCCAGTAAACTCTTGAGTTCTGTGTATGCTCTACAAACACGTTCAAATGAAAGTCTATTTTTCTTTGCTCTGCTTAGGGGTACATAAACCGGTAACGAAGCATAGAGAGCACAATGAGAATTCATTCAGTGAGTCAAGTTTCAAGCAGCTAGCACAAACCATGTTTGATTTAGATTTTCAAAAGCATGTATCCCTAGAGGGGAAAATGTAGTAAAACCTAAATATTCAAAGTCATCCTGCCAAGGAATGCTTCAACCTAGCAGAACAAAATTTGTGCAGCCAAGCGCAACTGGTATACACCTTTTTCCTACCAAGTGTCAACAAGATAGGTTGACAAAACATTTGCTGAGGTTTCCGTAATCTCTGAGTTTTTTGGAAGCTCGGTGAATACTATCCAAAAAAGTGTGTTTTCCTTGCCTCTGCTTAGGGCTACTTCAACAGTTAACAATGCTTAGAGAGTGCACTGAGAACTAGTTGAATGAGTCAAGTTACAAGCACACAGCGAAAACCGTGTTTGATTTAGAGTTCCATATGCATGTATCCCTATAGGGGAAAATGAAGTGAAACCTAAAATTTCAAAGTATTCCTGCAAACCAACTATTCAACCTAGAACATCTAAATTTGGGCAGCCAAATGCAACCGGTATACTTATCTTTCCTGTCGAGTTAACAACAAGTTAGGGTGAAAAAATATTTGCTGAGATTCCAGGAAACTCAAAGTTCTGTGGAATCACTGCAAATGCTTTCCAATGAAAGTTTCTTTCCCTGGCCTCTGCTTAGGGTTACTTCAACAGAAAACAAAGCATAGAGATCGCACTGAGAACTAGTTGAGTGAGTTTCAGTTTCAAGCAGCTAGCATAAACCGTGTTTGATTTATAAGTCCAAATGCATACGTCCCTAAAAGGAAAAGTGAAGTGAAACCTAAAAATTCAAAGTGTTCCTGCAAACGAACTTTTCAACCTAGAAGAACGACATTTGGGTAGCTAAGTGCAACTGGTATACTCATCTTTCCTGACAAGGGTCATCAAGATCAGGTGAGTAAATATTTGCAGAGATTCCAGTTAACTTGGAGCTCTGTTGAAGCTCTGTAAATGCTTTCTAAGGAAAGCGTATGTTCCTCGCCTCCACTTAGGACCACTTCAACAGGGAACAAAGCACAGAGAGTACACCAGGAACTAATTGAGTGAGTCAAGCTTCAAGCAGCTAGCACAAACAGTGTTTGATTTAGAGTTCCAAATGCATGTATTCCTATAGGTTAAAATGAAGAGAAACCCCCCCAAATGCAATGTCTTCCTGAAAGCACATGCTTCAACTTAGAAGAACGAAATTTTGGCAGGCAAATGCAACTGGTATACTCATCTTTCTTACCTAGGATCAACAAGATCAAGTGAAAAAATATTCGCTGAAATTCCAGTAAACTTGGGAGTTTTGTGGAAGCTCTGCAAACACTTACATAAGAAAGCATATTTTCCTTGCCTCTGCTTGGGGATACTTCAGCGGGGGTCAATGCATAGAGAGCGCACTGAGAACTAATTGAGTGAGCCAAGTTTCAAACAGGTATCACAAACTGTGTTTGATTTAGCATTCCAAATGCATGTATTCACATAGGGAAAAAAGAAGTTAAACCTAAAAATTCAAAGTGTTCCTGCAAAGGAACTCTTCAACATAAGATTACGAAATTTGGGCTGCCAAGTGCAACCCATATACTCATTTTTGCTGCCAAGTTTCAACAAGATCGGGTGAAAAAACATTTGCTGAGAGTCCAGTAAACTCTTGAGTTCTGTGGATGCCCTACAAACACGTTCAAATGAAAGTCTATTTTTCTTTGCTCTGCTTAGGGGTACATAAACCGGTAACAAAGCGTAGAGAGCATAATGAGAATTCATTCAGTGAGTCAAGTTTCAAGCAGCTAGCACAAGCCGTGTTTGATTTAGATTTTCGAAAGCATGTATCCCTAGAGGGGAAAATGTAGTAAAACCTAAATATTCAAAGTCATCCTGCAAAGGAATGCTTCAACCTAGCAGAAAAAAATTTGTGCAGCCAAGCGCAACTGGTATACACCTTTTTCCTACCAAGTGTCAACAAGATAGGGTGACAAAATATTGGCTGAGGTTTCCGCAATCTCTGAGTTTTTTGGAAGCTCGGTGAATACTTTCCAAAGAAAGTGTGTTTTCCTTGCCTCTGCTTAGGGCTACTTCAACAGGGAACAATGCATAGAGAATGCACTGAGAACTAGTTGAATGAGTCAAGTTACAAGCACACAGCAAAAACCGTGTTTGATTTAGAGTTCCATGTGCATGTATCCCTATAGGGGAAAATGAAGTGAAACCTAAAATTTCAAAGTATTCCTGCAAACCAACTATTCAACCTAGAAGATCTAAATTTGGGCAGCCAAATGCAACCGGTATACTTATCTTTCCTGTCGAGTTAACAACAAGTTAGGGTGAAAAAATATTTGCTGAGATTCCAGGAAACTCAAAGTTCTGTGCAATCACTGCAAATGCTTTCCAATGAAAGTTTCTTTCCCTGGCCTCTGCTTAGGGTTACTTCAACAGAAAACAAAGCATTGAGATCGCACTGAGAACTAGTTGAGTGGGTTTCAGTTTCAAGCGGCTAGCATAAACCGTGTTTGATTTATAAGTCCAAATGCATACGTCCCTATAAGGAAAAGTGAAGTGAAACCTAAAAATTCAAAGTGTTCCTGCAAACGAACTTTTCAACCTAGAAGAACGACATTTGGGTAGCTAAGTGCAACTGGTATACTCATCTTTCCTGACAAGGGTCATCAAGATCAGGTGAGTAAATATTTGCAGAGATTCCAGTTAACTTGGAGCTCTGTTGAAGCTCTGTAAATGCTTTCTAAGGAAAGCGTATGTTCCTCGCCTCCACTTAGGACCACTTCAACAGGGAACAAAGCACAGAGAGTACACCAGGAACTAATTGAGTGAGTCAAGCTTCAAGCAGCTAGCACAAACAGTGTTTGATTTAGAGTTCCAAATGCATGTATTCCTATAGGTTAAAATGAAGAGAAACCCCCCCAAATGCAATGTCTTCCTGAAAGCACATGCTTCAACTTAGAAGAACGAAATTTTGGCAGGCAAATGCAACTGGTATACTCATCTTTCTTACCTAGGATCAACAAGATCAAGTGAAAAAATATTCGCTGAAATTCCAGTAAACTTGGGAGTTTTGTGGAAGCTCTGCAAACACTTACATAAGAAAGCGTATTTTCCTTGCCTCTGCTTGGGGATACTTCAGCGGGGGACAATGCATAGAGAGTGCACTGAGAACTAATTGAGTGAGCCAAGTTTCAAACAGGTATCACAAACTGTGTTTGATTTAGCATTCCAAATGCATGTATTCACATAGGGAAAAAAGAAGTTAAACCTAAAAATTCAAAGTGTTCCTGCAAAGGAACTCTTCAACATAAGATTACGAAATTTGGGCTGCCAAGTGCAACCCATATACTCATTTTTGCTGCCAAGTTTCAACAAGATCGGGTGAAAAAACATTTGCTGAGAGTCCAGTAAACTCTTGAGTTCTGTGGATGCCCTACAAACACGTTCAAATGAAAGTCTATTTTTCTTTGCTCTGCTTAGGGGTACATAAACCGGTAACAAAGCGTAGAGAGCATAATGAGAATTCATTCAGTGAGTCAAGTTTCAAGCAGCTAGCACAAACCGTGTTTGATTTAGATTTTCGAAAGCATGTATCCCTAGAGGGGAAAATGTAGTAAAACCTAAATATTCAAAGTCATCCTGCAAAGGAATGCTTCAACCTAGCAGAACAAAATTTGTGCAGCCAAGCGCAACTGGTATACACCTTTTTCCTACCAAGTATCAATAAGATAGGGTGACAAAATATTGGCTGAGGTTTCCGCAATCTCTGAGTTTTTTGGAAGCTCGGTGAATACTTTCCAAAGAAAGTGTGTTTTCCTTGCCTCTGCTTAGGGCTACTTCAACAGGGAACAATGCATAGAGAGTGCACTGAGAACTAGTTGAATGAGTCAAGTTACAAGCACACAGCAAAAACCGTGTTTGATTTAGAGTTCCATGTGCATGTATCCCTATAGGGGAAAATGAAGTGAAACCTAAAATTTCAAAGTATTCCTGCAAACCAACTATTCAACCTAGAAGATCTAAATTTGGGCAGCCAAATGCAACCGGTATACTTATCTTTCCTGTCGAGTTAACAACAAGTTAGGGTGAAAAAATATTTGCTGAGATTCCAGGAAACTCAAAGTTCTGTGCAATCACTGCAAATGCTTTCCAATGAAAGTTTCTTTCCCTGGCCTCTGCTTAGGGTTACTTCAACAGAAAACAAAGCATTGAGATCGCACTGAGAACTAGTTGAGTGAGTTTCAGTTTCAAGCAGCTAGCATAAACCGTGTTTGATTTATAAGTCCAAATGCATACGTCCCTATAAGGCAAAGTGAAGTGAAACCTAAAAATTCAAAGTGTTCCTGCAAACGAACTTTTCAACCTAGAAGAACGACATTTGGGTAGCTAAGTGCAACTGGTATACTCATCTTTCCTGACAAGGGTCATCAAGATCAGGTGAGTAAATATTTGCAGAGATTCCAGTTAACTTGGAGCTCTGTTGAAGCTCTGTGAATGCTTTCTAAGGAAAGCGTATGTTCCTCGCCTCCACTTAGGACCAATTCAACAGGGAACAAAGCACAGAGAGTACACCAGGAACTAATTGAGTGAGTCAAGCTTCAAGCAGCTAGCACAAACAGTGTTTGATTTAGAGTTCCAAATGCATGTATTCCTATAGGTTAAAATGAAGAGAAACCCCCCAAATGCAATGTCTTCCTGAAAGCACATGCTTCAACTTAGAAGAACGAAATTTTGGCAGGCAAATGCAACTGGTATACTCATCTTTCTTACCTAGGATCAACAAGATCAAGTGAAAAAATATTCGCTGAAATTCCAGTAAACGTGGGAGTTTTTTGGAAGCTCTGCAAACACTTACATAAGAAAGCGTGTTTTCCTTGCGTCTGCTTGGGGATACTTCAGTGGGGGACAATGCATAGAGAGTGCACTGAGAACTAATTGAGTGAGCCAAGTTTCAAACAGGTTTCACAAACTGTGTTTGATTTAGCATTCCAAATGCATGTATTCACATAGGGAAAAAAGAAGTTAAACCTAAAAATTCAAAGTGTTCCTGCAAAGGAACTCTTCAACATAAGATTACGAAATTTGGGCTGCCAAGTGCAAACCATATACTCATTTTTGCTGCCAAGTTTCAACAAGATCGGGTGAAAAAACATTTGCTGAGAGTCCAGTAAACTCTTGAGTTCTGTGGATGCTCTACAAACACGTTCAAATGAAAGTCTATTTTTCTTTGCTCTGCTTAGGGGTACGTAAACCGGTAACAAAGCGTAGAGAGCACAATGAGAATTCATTCAGTGAGTCAAGTTTCAAGCAGCTAGCACAAACCGTGTTAGATTTTCGAAAGCATGTATCCCTAGAGGGGAAAATGTAGTAAAACCTAAATATTCAAAGTCATCCTGCAAAGGAATGCTTCAACCTAGCAGAACAAAATTTGTGCAGCCAAGCGCAACTGGTATACACCTTTTTCCTACCAAGTATCAACAACATAGGGTGACAAAATATTTGCTGAGGTTTCCGTAATCTCTGAGTTTTTTGGAAGCTCGGTGAATACTTTCCAAAGAAAGTGTGTTTTCCTTGCCTCTGCTTAGGGCTACTTCAACAGGGAACAATGCATAGAGAGTGCACTGAGAACTAGTTGAATGAGTCAAGTTACAATCACACAGCAAAAACCGTGTTTGTTTTAGAGTTCCATGTGCATGTATCCGTATAGGGGAAAATGAAGTGAAACCTAAAATTTCAAAGTATTCCTGCAAACCAACTATTCAACCTAGAAGATCTAAATTTGGGCAGCCAAATGCAACCGGTATACTTATCTTTCCTGTCGAGTTAACAACAAGTTAGGGTGAAAAAATATTTGCTGAGATTCCAGGAAACTCAAAGTTCTGTGCAATCACGGCAAATGCTTTCCAATGAAAGTTTCTTTCCCTGGCCTCTGCTTAGGGTTACTTCAACAGAAAACAAAGCATAGACATCGCACTGAGAACTAGTTGAGTGAGTTTCAGTTTCAAGCAGCTAGCATAAACCGTGTTTGATTTACAAGTCCAAATGCATACGTCCCTATAAGGCAAAGTGAAGTGAAACCTAAAAATTCAAAGTGTTCCTGCAAAGGAACTCTTCAACATAAGATTACGAAATTTGGGCTGCCAAGTGCAACACATATACTTATTTTTGCTGCCAAGTTTCAACAAGATCAGGTGAAAAAACATTTGCTGAGAGTCCAGTAAACTCTTGAGTTCTGTGGATGCTCTACAAACACGTTCAAATGAAAGTCTATTTTTCTTTGCTCGGCTTAGGGGTACGTAAACCGGTAACAAAGCGTAGAGAGCACAATGAGAATTCATTCAGTGAGTCAAGTTTCAAGCAGCTAGCACAAACCGTGTTTGATTTAGATTTTCGAAAGCATGTATCCCTAGAGGGGAAAATGTAGTAAAACCTAAACATTCAAAGTCATCCTGCAAAGGAATGCTTCAACCTAGCAGAACAAAATTTGTGCAGCCAAGCGTAAATGGTATACACCTTTTTCCTACCAAGTATCAAAAAGATAGGGTGACAAAATATTTGCTGAGTTTTCCGTAATCTCTGAGTTTTTTGGAAGCTCGGTGAATACTTTCCAAAGAAAGTGTGTTTTCCTTGCCTCTGCTTAGGGCTACTTCAACAGGGAACAATGCATAGAGAGAGCACTGAGAACTAGTTGAATGAGTCAAGTTACAAGCACACAGCAAAAACCGTGTTTGATTTAGAGTTCCATGTGCATGTATCCCTATAGGGGAAAATGAAGTGAAACCTAAAATTTCAAAGTATTCCTGCAAACCAACTATTCAACCTAGAAGATCTAAATTTGGGCAGCCAAATGCAACCGGTATACTTATCTTTCCTGTCGAGTTAACAACAAGTTAGGGTGAAAAAATATTTGCTGAGATTCCAGGAAACTCAAAGTTCTGTGCAATCACTGCAAATGCTTTCCAATGAAAGTTTCTTTCCCTGGCCTCTGCTTATGGTTACTTCAACAGAAATCAAAGCATAGAGATCGCACTGAGAACTAGTTGAGTGAGTTTCAGTTTCAAGCGGCTAGCATAAACCGTGTTTTATTTATAAGTCCAAATGCATACATCCCTATAAGGCAAAGTGAAGTGAAACCTAAAAATTCAAAGTGTTCCTGCAAACGAACTTTTCAACCTAGAAGAACGACATTTGGGTAGCTAAGTGCAACTGGTATACTCATCTTTCCTGACAAGGGTCATCAAGATCAGGTGAGTAAATATTTGCAGAGATTCCAGTTAACTTGGAGCTCTGTTGAAGCTCTGTAAATGCTTTCTAAGGAAAGCGTATGTTCCTCGCCTCCACTTAGGACCACTTCAACAGGGAACAAAGCACAGAGAGTACACCAGGAACTAATTGAGTGAGTCAAGCTTCAAGCAGCTAGCACAAACAGTGTTTGATTTAGAGTTCCAAATGCATGTATTCCTATAGGTTAAAATGAAGAGAAACCCCCCCAAATGCAATGTCTTCCTGAAAGCACTTGCTTCAACTTAGAAGAACGAAATTTTGGCAGGCAAATGCAACTGGTATACTCATCTTTCTTACCTAGGATCAACAAGATCAAGTGAAAAAATATTCGCTGAAATTCCAGTAAACTTGGGAGTTTTGTGGAAGCTCTGCAAACACTTACATAAGAAAGCGTATTTTCCTTGCCTCTGCTTGGGGATACTTCAGCGGGGGACAATGCATAGAGAGTGCACTGAGAACTAATTGAGTGAGCCAAGTTTCAAACAGGTATCACAAACTGTGTTTGATTTAGCATTCCAAATGCATGTATTCACATAGGGAAAAAAGAAGTTAAACCAAAAAATTCAAAGTGTTCCTGCAAAGGAACTCTTCAACATAAGATTACGAAATTTGGGCTGCCAAGTGCAACCCATATACTCATTTTTGCTGCCAAGTTTCAACAAGATCGGGTGAAAAAACATTTGCTGAGAGTCCAGTAAACTCTTGAGTTCTGTGGATGCTCTACAAACACGTTCAAATGAAAGTCTATTTTTCTTTGCTCGGCTTAGGGGTACATAAACCGGTAACGAAGCGTAGAGAGCACAATGAGAATTCATTCAGTGAGTCAAGTTTCAAGCAGCTAGCACAAACCGTGTTTGATTTAGATTTTCAAAAGCATGTATCCCTACAGGGGAAAATGTAGTAAAACCTAAATATTCAAAGTCATCCTGCAAAGGAAGGCTTCAACCTAGCAGAACAAAATTTGTGCAGCCAAGCGCAACTGGTATACACCTTTTTCCTACCAAGTATCAACAAGATAGGGTGACAAAATATTTGCTGAGTTTTCCGTAATCTCTGAGTTTTTTGGAAGCTCGGTGAATACTTTCCAAAGAAAGTGTGTTTTCCTTGCCTCTGCTTAGGGCTACTTCAACAGGGAACAATGCATAGAGAGTGCACTGAGAACTAGTTGAATGAGTCAAGTTACAAGCACACAGCAAAAACCGTGTTTGATTTAGAGTTCCATGTGCATGTATCCCTATAGGGGAAAATGAAGTGAAACCTAAAATTTCAAAGTATTCCTGCAAACCAACTATTCAACCTAGAAGATCTAAATTTGGGCAGCCAAATGCAACCGGTATACTTATCTTTCCTGTCGAGTTAACAACAAGTTAGGGTGAAAAATATTTGCTGAGATTCCAGGAAACTCAAAGTTCTGTGCAATCACTGCAAATGCTTTCCAATGAAAGTTTCTTTCCCTGGCCACTGCTTAGGGTTACTTCAACAGAAATCAAAGCATAGAGATCGCACTGAGAACTAGTTGAGTGAGTTTCAATTTCAAGCGGCTAGCATAAACCGGGTTTGATTTATAAGTCCAAATGCATACGTCCCTATAAGGAAAAGTGAAGTGAAACCTAAAAATTCAAAGTGTTCCTGCAAACGAACTTTTCAACCTAGAAGAACGACATTTGGGTAGCTAAGTGCAACTGGTACACTCATCTTTCCTGACAAGGGTCATCAAGATCAGGTGAGTAAATATTTGCAGAGATTCCAGTTAACTTGGAGCTCTGTTGAAGCTCTGTAAATGCTTTCTAAGGAAAGCGTATGTTCCTCGCCTCCACTTAGGACCACTTCAACAGGGAACAAAGCACAGAGAGTACACCAGGAACTAATTGAGTGAGTCAAGCTTCAAGCAGCTAGCACAAACAGTGATTGATTTAGAGTTCCAAATGCATGTATTCCTATAGGTTAAAATGAAGAGAAACCCCCCAAATGCAATGTCTTCTTGAAAGCACATGCTTCAACTTAGAAGAACGAAATTTTGGCAGGCAAATGCACCTGGTATACTCATCTTTCTTACCTAGGAACAACAAGATCAAGTGAAAAAATATTCGCTGAAATTCCAGTAAACTTGGGAGTTTTGTGGAAGCTCTGCAAACACTTACATAAGAAAGCGTATTTTCCTTGCCTCTGCTTGGGGATACTTCAGCGGGGGACAATGCATAGAGAGTGCACTGAGAACTAATTGAGTGAGCCAAGTTTCAAACAGGTATCACAAACTGTGTTTGATTTAGCATTCCAAATGCATGTATTCACATAGGGAAAAAAGAAGTTAAACCTAAAAATTCAAAGTGTTCCTGCAAAGGAACTCTTCAACATAAGATTACGAAATTTGGGCTGCCAAGTGCAACACATATACTCATTTTTGCTGCCAAGTTTCAACAAGATCAGGTGAAAAAACATTTGCTGAGAGTCCAGTAAACTCTTGAGTTCTGTGGATGCTCTACAAACACGTTCAAATGAAAGTCTATTTTTCTTTGCTCGGCTTAGGGGTACGTAAACCGGTAACAAAGCGTAGAGAGCACAATGAGAATTCATTCAGTGAGTCAAGTTTCAAGCAGCTAGCACAAACCGTGTTTGATTTAGATTTTCGAAAGCATGTATCCCTAGAGGGGAAAATGTAGTAAAACCTAAACATTCAAAGTCATCCTGCAAAGGAATGCTTCAACCTAGCAGAACAAAATTTGTGCAGCCAAGCGTAAATGGTATACACCTTTTTCCTACCAAGTATCAAAAAGATAGGGTGACAAAATATTTGCTGAGTTTTCCGTAATCTCTGAGTTTTTTGGAAGCTCGGTGAATACTTTCCAAAGAAAGAGTGTTTTCCTTGCCTCTGCTTAGGGCTACTTCAACAGGGAACAATGCATAGAGAGAGCACTGAGAACTAGTTGAATGAGTCAAGTTACAAGCACACAGCAAAAACCGTGTTTGATTTAGAGTTCCATGTGCATGTATCCCTATAGGGGAAAATGAAGTGAAACCTAAAATTTCAAAGTATTCCTGCAAACCAACTATTCAACCTAGAAGATCTAAATTTGGGCAGCCAAATGCAACCGGTATACTTATCTTTCCTGTCGAGTTAACAACAAGTTAGGGTGAAAAAATATTTGCTGAGATTCCAGGAAACTCAAAGTTCTGTGCAATCACTGCAAATGCTTTCCAATGAAAGTTTCTTTCCCTGGCCTCTGCTTAGGGTTACTTCAACAGAAATCAAAGCATAGAGATCGCACTGAGAACTAGTTGAGTGAGTTTCAGTTTCAAGCGGCTAGCATAAACCGTGTTTGATTTATAAGTCCAAATGCATACGTCCCTATAAGGCAAAGTGAAGTGAAACCTAAAAATTCAAAGTGTTCCTGCAAACGAACTTTTCAACCTAGAAGAACGACATTTGGGTAGCTAAGTGCAACTGGTATACTCATCTTTCCTGACAAGGGTCATCAAGATCAGGTGAGTAAATATTTGCAGAGATTCCAGTTAACTTGGAGCTCTGTTGAAGCTCTGTAAATGCTTTCTAAGGAAAGCGTATGTTCCTCGCCTCCACTTAGGACCACTTCAACAGGGAACAAAGCACAGAGAGTACACCAGGAACTAATTGAGTGAGTCAAGCTTCAAGCAGCTAGCACAAACAGTGTTTGATTTAGAGTTCCAAATGCATGTATTCCTATAGGTTAAAATGAAGAGAAACCCCCCAAATGCAATGTCTTCCTGAAAGCACTTGCTTCAACTTAGAAGAACGAAATTTTGGCAGGCAAATGCAACTGGTATACTCATCTTTCTTACCTAGGATCAACAAGATCAAGTGAAAAAATATTCGCTGAAATTCCAGTAAACTTGGGAGTTTTGTGGAAGCTCTGCAAACACTTACATAAGAAAGCGTATTTTCCTTGCCTCTGCTTGGGGATACTTCAGCGCGGGACAATGCATAGAGAGTGCACTGAGAACTAATTGAGTGAGCCACGTTTCAAACAGGTATCACAAACTGTGTTTGATTTAGCATTCCAAATGCATGTATTCACATAGGGAAAAAAGAAGTTAAACCTAAAAATTCAAAGTGTTCCTGCAAAGGAACTCTTCAACATAAGATTACGAAATTTGGGCTGCCAAGTGCAACCCATATACTCATTTTTGCTGCCAAGTTTCAACAAGATCGGGTGAAAAAACATTTGCTGAGAGTCCAGTAAACTCTTGAGTTCTGTGGATGCCCTACAAACACGTTCAAATGAAAGTCTATTTTTCTTTGCTCTGCTTAGGGGTACATAAACAGGTAACGAAGCGTAGAGAGCACAATGAGAATGCATTCAGTGAGTCAAGTTTCAAGCAGCTAGCACAAACCGTGTTTGATTTAGATTTTCAAAAGCATGTATCCCTAGAGGGGAAAATGTAGTAAAACCTAAATATTCAGAGTCATCCTGCAAAGGAATGCTTCAACCTAGCAGAACAAAATTTGTGCAGCCAAGCGCAACTGGTATACACCTTTTTCCTACCAAGTATCAACAATATAGGGTGACAAAATATTGGCTGAGGTTTCCGTAATCTCTGAGTTTTTTGGAAGCTCGGTGAATACTTTCCAAAGAAAGTGTGTTTTCCTTGCCTCTGCTTAGGGCTACTTCAACAGGGAACAATGCATAGAGAGTGCACTGAGAACTAGTTGAATGAGTCAAGTTACAAGCACACAGCAAAAACCGTGTTTGATTTAGAGTTCCATGTGCATGTATCCCTATAGGGGAAAATGAAGTGAAACCTAAAATTTCAAAGTATTCCTGCAAACCAACTATTCAACCTAGAAGATCTAAATTTGGGCAGCCAAATGCAACCGGTATACTTATCTTTCCTGTCGAGTTAACAACAAGTTAGGGTGAAAAAATATTTGCTGAGATTCCAGGAAACTCAAAGTTCTGTGCAATCACTGCAAATGCTTTCCAATGAAAGTTTCTTTCCCTGGCCACTGCTTAGGGTTACTTCAACAGAAATCAAAGCATAGAGATCGCACTGAGAACTAGTTGAGTGAGTTTCAGTTTCAAGCGGCTAGCATAAACCGTGTTTGATTTATAAGTCCAAACGCATACGTCCCTATAAGGAAAAGTGAAGTGAAACCTAAAAATTCAAAGTGTTCCTGCAAACGAACTTTTCAACCTAGAAGAACGACATTTGGGTAGCTAAGTGCAACTGGTACACTCATCTTTCCTGACAAGGGTCATCAAGATCAGGTGAGTAAATATTTGCAGAGATTCCAGTTAACTTGGAGCTCTGTTGAAGCTCTGTAAATGCTTTCTAAGGAAAGCGTATGTTCCTCGCCTCCACTTAGGACCACTTCAACAGGGAACAAAGCACAGAGAGTACACCAGGAACTAATTGAGTGAGTCAATTTTCAAGCAGCTAGCACAAACAGTGTTTGATTTAGAGTTCCAAATGCATGTATTCCTATAGGTTAAAATGAAGAGAAACCCCCCAAATGCAATGTCTTCTTGAAAGCACATGCTTCAACTTAGAAGAACGAAATTTTGGCAGGCAAATGCAACTGGTATACTCATCTTTCTTACCTAGGAACAACAAGATCAAGTGAAAAAATATTCGCTGAAATTCCAGTAAACTTGGGAGTTTTGTGGAAGCTCTGCAAACACTTACATAAGAAAGCGTATTTTCCTTGCCTCTGCTTGGGGATACTTCAGCGCGGGACAATGCATAGAGAGTGCACTGAGAACTAATTGAGTGAGCCAAGTTTCAAACAGGTATCACAAACTGTGTTTGATTTAGCATTCCAAATGCATGTATTCACATAGGGAAAAAAGAAGTTAAACCTAAAAATTCAAAGTGTTCCTGCAAAGGAACTCTTCAACATAAGATTACGAAATTTGGGCTGCCAAGTGCAACCCATATACTCATTTTTGCTGCCAAGTTTCAACAAGATCGGGTGAAAAAACATTTGCTGAGAGTCCAGTAAACTCTTGAGTTCTGTGGATGCTCTACAAACACGTTCAAATGAAAGTCTATTTTTCTTTGCTCTGCTTAGGGGTACATAAACCGGTAACGAAGCGTAGAGAGCACAATAAGAATTCATTCAGTGAGTCAAGTTTCAAGCAGCTAGCACAAACCGTGTTTGATTTAGATTTTCAAAAGCATGTATCCCTAGAGGGGAAAATGTAGTAAAACCTAAATATTCAGAGTCATCCTGCAAAGGAATGCTTCAACCTAGCAGAACAAAATTTGTGCAGCCAAGCGCAACTGGTATACACCTTTTTCCTACCAAGTATCAACAAGATAGGGTGACAAAATATTTGCTGAGGTTTCCGTAATCTCTGAGTTTTTTGGAAGCTCGGTGAATACTTTCCAAAGAAAGTGTGTTTTCCTTGCCTCTGCTTAGGGCTACTTCAACAGGGAACAATGCATAGAGAGTGCACTGAGAACTAGTTGAATGAGTCAAGTTACAAGCACACAGCAAAAACCGTGTTTGATTTAGAGTTCCATGTGCATGTATCCCTATAGGGGAAAATGAAGTGAAACCTAAAATTTCAAAGTATTCCTGCAAACCAACTATTCAACCTAGAAGATCTAAATTTGGGCAGCCAAATGCAACCGGTATACTTATCTTTCCTGTCGAGTTAACAACAAGTTAGGGTGAAAAAATATTTGCTGAGATTCCAGGAATCTCAAAGTTCTGTGCAATCACTGCAAATGCTTTCCAATGAAAGTTTCTTTCCCTGGCCACTGCTTAGGGTTACTTCAACAGAAATCAAAGCATAGAGATCGCACTGAGAACTAGTTGAGTGAGTTTCAGTTTCAAGCAGCTAGCATAAACCGTGTTTGATTTATAAGTCCAAATGCATACGTCCCTATAAGGAAAAGTGAAGTGAAACCTAAAAATTCAAAGTGTTCCTGCAAACGAACTTTTCAACCTAGAAGAACGACATTTGGGTAGCTAAGTGCAACTGGTACACTCATCTTTCCTGACAAGGGTCATCAAGATCAGGTGAGTAAATATTTGCAGAGATTCCAGTTAACTTGGAGCTCTGTTGAAGCTCTGTAAATGCTTTCTAAGGAAAGCGTATGTTCCTCGCCTCCACTTAGGACCACTTCAACAGGGAACAAAGCACAGAGAGTTCACCAGGAACTAATTGAGTGAGTCAAGCTTCAAGCAGCTAGCACAAACAGTGTTTGATTTAGAGTTCCAAATGCATGTATTCCTATAGGTTAAAATGAAGAGAAACCCCCCAAATGCAATGTCTTCTTGAAAGCACATGCTTCAACTTAGAAGAACGAAATTTTGGCAGGCAAATGCAACTGGTATACTCATCTTTCTTACCTAGGAACAACAAGATCAAGTGAAAAAATATTCGCTGAAATTCCAGTAAACTTGGGAGTTTTGTGGAAGCTCTGCAAACACTTACATAAGAAAGCGTATTTTCCTTGCCTCTGCTTGGGGATACTTCAGCGGGGGACAATGCATAGAGAGTGCACTGAGAACTAATTGAGTGAGCCAAGTTTCAAACAGGTATCACAAACTGTGTTTGATTTAGCATTCCAAATGCATGTATTCACATAGGGAAAAAAGAAGTTAAACCTAAAAATTCAAAGTGTTCCTGCAAAGGAACTCTTCAACATAAGATTACGAAATTTGGGCTGCCAAGTGCAACCCATATACTCATTTTTGCTGCCAAGTTTCAACAAGATCGGGTGAAAAAACATTTGCTGAGAGTCCAGTAAACTCTTGAGTTCTGTGGATGCTCTACAAACACGTTCAAATGAAAGTCTATTTTTCTTTGCTCTGCTTAGGGGTACATAAACAGGTAACGAAGCGTAGAGAGCACAATGAGAATTCATTCAGTGAGTCAAGTTTCAAGCAGCTAGCACAAACCGTGTTTGATTTAGATTTTCAAAAGCATGTATCCCTAGAGGGGAAAATGTAGTAAAACCTAAATATTCAAAGTCATCCTGCAAAGGAAGGCTTCAACCTAGCAGAACAAAATTTGTGCAGCCAAGCGCAACTGGTATACACCTTTTTCCTACCAAGTATCAACAAGATAGGGTGACAAAATATTTGCTGAGTTTTCCGTAATCTCTGAGTTTTTTGGAAGCTCCGTGAATACTTTCCAAAGAAAGTGTGTTTTCCTTGCCTCTGCTTAGGGCTACTTCAACAGGGAACAATGCATAGAGAGTGCACTGAGAACTAGTTGAATGAGTCAAGTTACAAGCACACAGCAAAAACCGTGTTTGATTTAGAGTTCCATGTGCATGTATCCCTATAGGGGAAAATGAAGTGAAACCTAAATTTTCAAAGTATTCCTGCAAACCAACTATTCAACCTAGAAGATCTAAATTTGGGCAGCCAAATGCAACCGGTATACTTATCTTTCCTGTCGAGTTAACAACAAGTTAGGGTGAAAAAATATTTGCTGAGATTCCAGGAAACTCAAAGTTCTGTGCAATCACTGCAAATGCTTTCCAATGAAAGTTTCTTTCCCTGGCCACTGCTTAGGGTTACTTCAACAGAAATCAAAGCATAGAGATCGCACTGAGAACTAGTTGAGTGAGTTTCAGTTTCAAGCGGCTAGCATAAACCGTGTTTGATTTATAAGTCCAAACGCATACGTCCCTATAAGGAAAAGTGAAGTGAAACCTAAAAATTCAAAGTGTTCCTGCAAACGAACTTTTCAACCTAGAAGAACGACATTTGGGTAGCTAAGTGCAACTGGTACACTCATCTTTCCTGACAAGGGTCATCAAGATCAGGTGAGTAAATATTTGCAGAGATTCCAGTTAACTTGGAGCTCTGTTGAAGCTCTGTAAATGCTTTCTAAGGAAAGCGTATGTTCCTCGCCTCCACTTAGGACCACTTCAACAGGGAACAAAGCACAGAGAGTACACCAGGAACTAATTGAGTGAGTCAAGCTTCAAGCTGCTACCACAAACAGTGTTTGATTTAGAGTTCAAAACGCATGTATTCCTATAGGTTAAAATGAAGAGAAACCCCCCAAAGGCAATGTCTTCTTGAAAGCACATGCTTCAACTTAGAAGAACGAAATTTTGGCAGGCAAATGCAACTGGTATACTCATCTTTCTTACCTAGGATCAACAAGATCAAGTGAAAAAATATTCGCTGAAATTCCAGTAAACTTGGGAGTTTTGTGGAAGCTCTGCAAACACTTACATAAGAAAGCGTATTTTCCTTGCCTCTGCTTGGGGATACTTCAGCGGGGGACAATGCATAGAGAGTGCACTGAGAACTAATTGAGTGAGCCAAGTTTCAAACACGTATCACAAACTGTGTTTGATTTAGCATTCCAAATGCATGTATTCACATAGGGAAAAAAGAAGTTAAACCTAAAAATTCAAAGTGTTCCTGCAAAGGAACTCTTCAACATAAGATTACGAAATTTGGGCTGCCAAGTGCAACCCATATACTCATTTTTGCTGCCAAGTTTCAACAAGATCGGGTGAAAAAACATTGGCTGAGAGTCCAGTAAACTCTTGAGTTCTGTGGATGCTCTACAAACACGTTCAAATGAAAGTCTATTTTTCTTTGCTCTGCTTAGGGGTACATAAACAGGTAACGAAGCTTAGAGAGCACAATGAGAATTCATTCAGTGAGTCAAGTTTCAAGCAGCTAGCACAAACCGTGTTTGATTTAGATTTTCAAAAGCATGTATCCCTACAGGGGAAAGTGTAGTAAAACCTAAATATTCAAAGTCATCCTGCAAAGGAATGCTTCAACCTAGCAGAACAAAATTTGTGCAGCCAAGCGCAACTGGTATACACCTTTTTCCTACCAAGTATCAACAAGATAGGGTGACAAAATATTTGCTGAGTTTTCCGTAATCTCTGAGTTTTTTGGAAGCTCCGTGAATACTTTCCAAAGAAAGTGTGTTTTCCTTGCCTCTGCTTAGGGCTACTTCAACAGGGAACAATGCATAGAGAGTGCACTGAGAACTAGTTGAATGAGTCAAGTTACAAGCACACAGCAAAAACCGTGTTTGATTTAGAGTTCCATGTGCATGTATCCCTATAGGGGAAAATGAAGTGAAACCTAAAATTTCAAAGTATTCCTGCAAACCAACTATTCAACCTAGAAGATCTAAATTTGGGCAGCCAAATGCAACCGGTATACTTATCTTTCCTGTCGAGTTAACAACAAGTTAGGGTGAAAAAATATTTGCTGAGATTCCAGGAAACTCAAAGTTCTGTGCAATCACTGCAAATGCTTTCCAATGAAAGTTTCTTGCCCTGGCCACTGCTTAGGGTTACTTCAACAGAAATCAAAGCATAGAGATCGCACTGAGAACTAGTTGAGTGAGTTTCAGTTTCAAGCGGCTAGCATAAACCGTGTTTGATTTATAAGTCCAAACGCATACGTCCCTATAAGGAAAAGTGAAGTGAAACCTAAAAATTCAAAGTGTTCCTGCAAACGAACTTTTCAACCTAGAAGAACGACATTTGGGTAGCTAAGTGCAACTGGTACACTCATCTTTCCTGACAAGGGTCATCAAGATCAGGTGAGTAAATATTTGCAGAGATTCCAGTTAACTTGGAGCTCTGTTGAAGCTCTGTAAATGCTTTCTAAGGAAAGCGTATGTTCCTCGCCTCCACTTAGGACCACTTCAACAGGGAACAAAGCACAGAGAGTACACCAGGAACTAATTGAGTGAGTCAAGCTTCAAGCAGCTAGCACAAACTGTGTTTGATTTAGAGTTCCAAATGCATGTATTCCTATAGGTTAAAATGAAGAGAAACCCCCCAAATGCAATGTCTTCTTGAAAGCACATGCTTCAACTTAGAAGAACGAAATTTTGGCAGGCAAATGCAACTGGTATACTCATCTTTCTTACCTAGGAACAACAAGATCAAGTGAAAAAATATTCGCTGAAATTCCAGTAAACTTGGGAGTTTTGTGGAAGCTCTGCAAACACTTACATAAGAAAGCGTATTTTCCTTGCCTCTGCTTGGGGATACTTCAGCGCGGGACAATGCATAGAGAGTGCACTGAGAACTAATTGAGTGAGCCAAGTTTCAAACAGGTATCACAAACTGTGTTTGATTTAGCATTCCAAATGCATGTATTCACATAGGGAAAAAAGAAGTTAAACCTAAAAATTCAAAGTGTTCCTGCAAAGGAACTCTTCAACATAAGATTACGAAATTTGGGCTGCCAAGTGCAACCCATATACTCATTTTTGCTGCCAAGTTTCAACAAGATCGGGTGAAAAAACATTTGCTGAGAGTCCAGTAAACTCTTGAGTTCTGTGGATGCTCTACAAACACGTTCAAATGAAAGTCTATTTTTCTTTGCTCTGCTTAGGGGTACATAAACCGGTAACGAAGCGTAGAGAGCACAATAAGAATTCATTCAGTGAGTCAAGTTTCAAGCAGCTAGCACAAACCGTGTTTGATTTAGATTTTCAAAAGCATGTATCCCTAGAGGGGAAAATGTAGTAAAACCTAAATATTCAGAGTCATCCTGCAAAGGAATGCTTCAACCTAGCAGAACAAAATTTGTGCAGCCAAGCGCAACTGGTATACACCTTTTTCCTACCAAGTATCAACAACATAGGGTGACAAAATATTTGCTGAGGTTTCCGTAATCTCTGAGTTTTTTGGAAGCTCGGTGAATACTTTCCAAAGAAAGTGTGTTTTCCTTGCCTCTGCTTAGGGCTACTTCAACAGGGAACAATGCATAGAGAGTGCACTGAGAACTAGTTGAATGAGTCAAGTTACAAGCACACAGCAAAAACCGTGTTTGATTTAGAGTTCCATGTGCATGTATCCCTATAGGGGAAAATGAAGTGAAACCTAAAATTTCAAAGTATTCCTGCAAACCAACTATTCAACCTAGAAGATCTAAATTTGGGCAGCCAAATGCAACCGGTATACTTATCTTTCCTGTCGAGTTAACAACAAGTTAGGGTGAAAAAATATTTGCTGAGATTCCAGGAAACTCAAAGTTCTGTGCAATCACTGCAAATGCTTTCCAATGAAAGTTTCTTTCCCTGGCCACTGCTTAGGGTTACTTCAACAGAAATCAAAGCATAGAGATCGCACTGAGAACTAGTTGAGTGAGTTTCAGTTTCAAGCGGCTAGCATAAACCGTGTTTGATTTATAAGTCCAAACGCATACGTCCCTATAAGGAAAAGTGAAGTGAAACCTAAAAATTCAAAGTGTTCCTGCAAACGAACTTTTCAACCTAGAAGAACGACATTTGGGTAGCTAAGTGCAACTGGTACACTCATCTTTCCTGACAAGGGTCATCAAGATCAGGTGAGTAAATATTTGCAGAGATTCCAGTTAACTTGGAGCTCTGTTGAAGCTCTGTAAATGCTTTCTAAGGAAAGCGTATGTTCCTCGCCTCCACTTAGGACCACTTCAACAGGGAACAAAGCACAGAGAGTACACCAGGAACTAATTGAGTGAGTCAATTTTCAAGCAGCTAGCACAAACAGTGTTTGATTTAGAGTTCCAAATGCATGTATTCCTATAGGTTAAAATGAAGAGAAACCCCCCAAATGCAATGTCTTCTTGAAAGCACATGCTTCAACTTAGAAGAACGAAATTTTGGCAGGCAAATGCAACTGGTATACTCATCTTTCTTACCTAGGATCAACAAGATCAAGTGAAAAAATATTCGCTGAAATTCCAGTAAACTTGGGAGTTTTGTGGAAGCTCTGCAAACACTTACATAAGAAAGCGTATTTTCCTTGCCTCTGCTTGGGGATACTTCAGCGCGGGACAATGCATAGAGAGTGCACTGAGAACTAATTGAGTGAGCCAAGTTTCAAACAGGTATCACAAACTGTGTTTGATTTAGCATTCCAAATGCATGTATTCACATAGGGAAAAAAGAAGTTAAACCTAAAAATTCAAAGTGTTCCTGCAAAGGAACTCTTCAACATAAGATTACGAAATTTGGGCTGCCAAGTGCAACCCATATACTCATTTTTGCTGCCAAGTTTCAACAAGATCGGGTGAAAAAACATTTGCTGAGAGTCCAGTAAACTCTTGAGTTCTGTGGATGCTCTACAAACACGTTCAAATGAAAGTCTATTTTTCTTTGCTCTGCTTAGGGGTACATAAACCGGTAACGAAGCGTAGAGAGCACAATAAGAATTCATTCAGTGAGTCAAGTTTCAAGCAGCTAGCACAAACCGTGTTTGATTTAGATTTTCAAAAGCATGTATCCCTAGAGGGGAAAATGTAGTAAAACCTAAATATTCAGAGTCATCCTGCAAAGGAATGCTTCAACCTAGCAGAACAAAATTTGTGCAGCCAAGCGCAACTGGTATACACCTTTTTCCTACCAAGTATCAACAACATAGGGTGACAAAATATTTGCTGAGGTTTCCGTAATCTCTGAGTTTTTTGGAAGCTCGGTGAATACTTTCCAAAGAAAGTGTGTTTTCCTTGCCTCTGCTTAGGGCTACTTCAACAGGGAACAATGCATAGAGAGTGCACTGAGAACTAGTTGAATGAGTCAAGTTACAAGCACACAGCAAAAACCGTGTTTGATTTAGAGTTCCATGTGCATGTATCCCTATAGGGGAAAATGAAGTGAAACCTAAAATTTCAAAGTATTCCTGCAAACCAACTATTCAACCTAGAAGATCTAAATTTGGGCAGCCAAATGCAACCGGTATACTTATCTTTCCTGTCGAGTTAACAACAAGTTAGGGTGAAAAAATATTTGCTGAGATTCCAGGAAACTCAAAGTTCTGTGCAATCACTGCAAATGCTTTCCAATGAAAGTTTCTTTCCTGGCCACTGCTTAGGGTTACTTCAACAGAAATCAAAGCATAGAGATCGCACTGAGAACTAGTTGAGTGAGTTTCAGTTTCAAGCGGCTAGCATAAACCGTGTTTGATTTATAAGTCCAAACGCATACGTCCCTATAAGGAAAAGTGAAGTGAAACCTAAAAATTCAAAGTGTTCCTGCAAACGAACTTTTCAACCTAGAAGAACGACATTTGGGTAGCTAAGTGCAACTGGTACACTCATCTTTCCTGACAAGGGTCATCAAGATCAGGTGAGTAAATATTTGCAGAGATTCCAGTTAACTTGGAGCTCTGTTGAAGCTCTGTAAATGCTTTCTAAGGAAAGCGTATGTTCCTCGCCTCCACTTAGGACCACTTCAACAGGGAACAAAGCACAGAGAGTACACCAGGAACTAATTGAGTGAGTCAATTTTCAAGCAGCTAGCACAAACAGTGTTTGATTTAGAGTTCCAAATGCATGTATTCCTATAGGTTAAAATGAAGAGAAACCCCCCAAATGCAATGTCTTCTTGAAAGCACATGCTTCAACTTAGAAGAACGAAATTTTGGCAGGCAAATGCAACTGGTATACTCATCTTTCTTACCTAGGAACAACAAGATCAAGTGAAAAAATATTCGCTGAAATTCCAGTAAACTTGGGAGTTTTGTGGAAGCTCTGCAAACACTTACATAAGAAAGCGTATTTTCCTTGCCTCTGCTTGGGGATACTTCAGCGCGGGACAATGCATAGAGAGTGCACTGAGAACTAATTGAGTGAGCCAAGTTTCAAACAGGTATCACAAACTGTGTTTGATTTAGCATTCCAAATGCATGTATTCACATAGGGAAAAAAGAAGTTAAACCTAAAAATTCAAAGTGTTCCTGCAAAGGAACTCTTCAACATAAGATTACGAAATTTGGGCTGCCAAGTGCAACCCATATACTCATTTTTGCTGCCAAGTTTCAACAAGATCGGGTGAAAAAACATTTGCTGAGAGTCCAGTAAACTCTTGAGTTCTGTGGATGCTCTACAAACACGTTCAAATGAAAGTCTATTTTTCTTTGCTCTGCTTAGGGGTACATAAACCGGTAACGAAGCGTAGAGAGCACAATAAGAATTCATTCAGTGAGTCAAGTTTCAAGCAGCTAGCACAAACCGTGTTTGATTTAGATTTTCAAAAGCATGTATCCCTAGAGGGGAAAATGTAGTAAAACCTAAATATTCAGAGTCATCCTGCAAAGGAATGCTTCAACCTAGCAGAACAAAATTTGTGCAGCCAAGCGCAACTGGTATACACCTTTTTCCTACCAAGTATCAACAACATAGGGTGACAAAATATTTGCTGAGGTTTCCGTAATCTCTGAGTTTTTTGGAAGCTCGGTGAATACTTTCCAAAGAAAGTGTGTTTTCCTTGCCTCTGCTTAGGGCTACTTCAACAGGGAACAATGCATAGAGAGTGCACTGAGAACTAGTTGAATGAGTCAAGTTACAAGCACACAGCAAAAACCGTGTTTGATTTAGAGTTCCATGTGCATGTATCCCTATAGGGGAAAATGAAGTGAAACCTAAAATTTCAAAGTATTCCTGCAAACCAACTATTCAACCTAGAAGATCTAAATTTGGGCAGCCAAATGCAACCGGTATACTTATCTTTCCTGTCGAGTTAACAACAAGTTAGGGTGAAAAAATATTTGCTGAGATTCCAGGAAACTCAAAGTTCTGTGCAATCACTGCAAATGCTTTCCAATGAAAGTTTCTTTCCCTGGCCACTGCTTAGGGTTACTTCAACAGAAATCAAAGCATAGAGATCGCACTGAGAACTAGTTGAGTGAGTTTCAGTTTCAAGCGGCTAGCATAAACCGTGTTTGATTTATAAGTCCAAACGCATACGTCCCTATAAGGAAAAGTGAAGTGAAACCTAAAAATTCAAAGTGTTCCTGCAAACGAACTTTTCAACCTAGAAGAACGACATTTGGGTAGCTAAGTGCAACTGGTACACTCATCTTTCCTGACAAGGGTCATCAAGATCAGGTGAGTAAATATTTGCAGAGATTCCAGTTAACTTGGAGCTCTGTTGAAGCTCTGTAAATGCTTTCTAAGGAAAGCGTATGTTCCTCGCCTCCACTTAGGACCACTTCAACAGGGAACAAAGCACAGAGAGTACACCAGGAACTAATTGAGTGAGTCAATTTTCAAGCAGCTAGCACAAACAGTGTTTGATTTAGAGTTCCAAATGCATGTATTCCTATAGGTTAAAATGAAGAGAAACCCCCCAAATGCAATGTCTTCTTGAAAGCACATGCTTCAACTTAGAAGAACGAAATTTTGGCAGGCAAATGCAACTGGTATACTCATCTTTCTTACCTAGGAACAACAAGATCAAGTGAAAAAATATTCGCTGAAATTCCAGTAAACTTGGGAGTTTTGTGGAAGCTCTGCAAACACTTACATAAGAAAGCGTATTTTCCTTGCCTCTGCTTGGGGATACTTCAGCGCGGGACAATGCATAGAGAGTGCACTGAGAACTAATTGAGTGAGCCAAGTTTCAAACAGGTATCACAAACTGTGTTTGATTTAGCATTCCAAATGCATGTATTCACATAGGGAAAAAAGAAGTTAAACCTAAAAATTCAAAGTGTTCCTGCAAAGGAACTCTTCAACATAAGATTACGAAATTTGGGCTGCCAAGTGCAACCCATATACTCATTTTTGCTGCCAAGTTTCAACAAGATCGGGTGAAAAAACATTTGCTGAGAGTCCAGTAAACTCTTGAGTTCTGTGGATGCTCTACAAACACGTTCAAATGAAAGTCTATTTTTCTTTGCTCTGCTTAGGGGTACATAAACCGGTAACGAAGCGTAGAGAGCACAATAAGAATTCATTCAGTGAGTCAAGTTTCAAGCAGCTAGCACAAACCGTGTTTGATTTAGATTTTCAAAAGCATGTATCCCTAGAGGGGAAAATGTAGTAAAACCTAAATATTCAGAGTCATCCTGCAAAGGAATGCTTCAACCTAGCAGAACAAAATTTGTGCAGCCAAGCGCAACTGGTATACACCTTTTTCCTACCAAGTATCAACAATATAGGGTGACAAAATATTTGCTGAGGTTTCCGTAATCTCTGAGTTTTTTGGAAGCTCGGTGAATACTTTCCAAAGAAAGTGTGTTTTCCTTGCCTCTGCTTAGGGCTACTTCAACAGGGAACAATGCATAGAGAGTGCACTGAGAACTAGTTGAATGAGTCAAGTTACAAGCACACAGCAAAAACCGTGTTTGATTTAGAGTTCCATGTGCATGTATCCCTATAGGGGAAAATGAAGTGAAACCTAAAATTTCAAAGTATTCCTGCAAACCAACTATTCAACCTAGAAGATCTAAATTTGGGCAGCCAAATGCAACCGGTATACTTATCTTTCCTGTCGAGTTAACAACAAGTTAGGGTGAAAAAATATTTGCTGAGATTCCAGGAATCTCAAAGTTCTGTGCAATCACTGCAAATGCTTTCCAATGAAAGTTTCTTTCCCTGGCCACTGCTTAGGGTTACTTCAACAGAAATCAAAGCATAGAGATCGCACTGAGAACTAGTTGAGTGAGTTTCAGTTTCAAGCAGCTAGCATAAACCGTGTTTGATTTATAAGTCCAAATGCATACGTCCCTATAAGGAAAAGTGAAGTGAAACCTAAAAATTCAAAGTGTTCCTGCAAACGAACTTTTCAACCTAGAAGAACGACATTTGGGTAGCTAAGTGCAACTGGTACACTCATCTTTCCTGACAAGGGTCATCAAGATCAGGTGAGTAAATATTTGCAGAGATTCCAGTTAACTTGGAGCTCTGTTGAAGCTCTGTAAATGCTTTCTAAGGAAAGCGTATGTTCCTCGCCTCCACTTAGGACCACTTCAACAGGGAACAAAGCACAGAGAGTTCACCAGGAACTAATTGAGTGAGTCAAGCTTCAAGCAGCTAGCACAAACAGTGTTTGATTTAGAGTTCCAAATGCATGTATTCCTATAGGTTAAAATGAAGAGAAACCCCCCAAATGCAATGTCTTCTTGAAAGCACATGCTTCAACTTAGAAGAACGAAATTTTGGCAGGCAAATGCAACTGGTATACTCATCTTTCTTACCTAGGAACAACAAGATCACGTGAAAAAATATTCGCTGAAATTCCAGTAAACTTGGGAGTTTTGTGGAAGCTCTGCAAACACTTACATAAGAAAGCGTATTTTCCTTGCCTCTGCTTGGGGATACTTCAGCGGGGGACAATGCATAGAGAGTGCACTGAGAACTAATTGAGTGAGCCAAGTTTCAAACAGGTATCACAAACTGTGTTTGATTTAGCATTCCAAATGCATGTATTCACATAGGGAAAAAAGAAGTTAAACCTAAAAATTCAAAGTGTTCCTGCAAAGGAACTCTTCAACATAAGATTACGAAATTTGGGCTGCCAAGTGCAACCCATATACTCATTTTTGCTGCCAAGTTTCAACAAGATCGGGTGAAAAAACATTTGCTGAGAGTCCAGTAAACTCTTGAGTTCTGTGGATGCTCTACAAACACGTTCAAATGAAAGTCTATTTTTCTTTGCTCTGCTTAGGGGTACATAAACAGGTAACGAAGCGTAGAGAGCACAATGAGAATTCATTCAGTGAGTCAAGTTTCAAGCAGCTAGCACAAACCGTGTTTGATTTAGATTTTCAAAAGCATGTATCCCTACAGGGGAAAATGTAGTAAAACCTAAATATTCAAAGTCATCCTGCAAAGGAAGGCTTCAACCTAGCAGAACAAAATTTGTGCAGCCAAGCGCAACTGGTATACACCTTTTTCCTACCAAGTATCAACAAGATAAGGTGACAAAATATTGGCTGAGGTTTCCGTAATCTCTGAGTTTTTTGGAAGCTCCGTGAATACTTTCCAAAGAAAGTGTGTTTTCCTTGCCTCTGCTTAGGGCTACTTCAACAGGGAACAATGCATAGAGAGTGCACTGAGAACTAGTTGAATGAGTCAAGTTACAAGCACACAGCAAAAACCGTGTTTGATTTAGAGTTCCATGTGCATGTATCCCTATAGGGGAAAATGAAGTGAAACCTAAAATTTCAAAGTATTCCTGCAAACCAACTATTCAACCTAGAAGATCTAAATTTGGGCAGCCAAATGCAACCGGTATACTTATCTTTCCTGTCGAGTTAACAACAAGTTAGGGTGAAAAAATATTTGCTGAGATTCCAGGAAACTCAAAGTTCTGTGCAATCACTGCAAATGCTTTCCAATGAAAGTTTCTTTCCCTGGCCACTGCTTAGGGTTACTTCAACAGAAATCAAAGCATAGAGATCGCACTGAGAACTAGTTGAGTGAGTTTCAGTTTCAAGCGGCTAGCATAAACCGTGTTTGATTTATAAGTCCAAACGCATACGTCCCTATAAGGAAAAGTGAAGTGAAACCTAAAAATTCAAAGTGTTCCTGCAAACGAACTTTTCAACCTAGAAGAACGACATTTGGGTAGCTAAGTGCAACTGGTACACTCATCTTTCCTGACAAGGGTCATCAAGATCAGGTGAGTAAATATTTGCAGAGATTCCAGTTAACTTGGAGCTCTGTTGAAGCTCTGTAAATGCTTTCTAAGGAAAGCGTATGTTCCTCGCCTCCACTTAGGACCACTTCAACAGGGAACAAAGCACAGAGAGTACACCAGGAACTAATTGAGTGAGTCAATTTTCAAGCAGCTAGCACAAACAGTGTTTGATTTAGAGTTCCAAATGCATGTATTCCTATAGGTTAAAATGAAGAGAAACCCCCCAAATGCAATGTCTTCTTGAAAGCACATGCTTCAACTTAGAAGAACGAAATTTTGGCAGGCAAATGCAACTGGTATACTCATCTTTCTTACCTAGGAACAACAAGATCAAGTGAAAAAATATTCGCTGAAATTCCAGTAAACTTGGGAGTTTTGTGGAAGCTCTGCAAACACTTACATAAGAAAGCGTATTTTCCTTGCCTCTGCTTGGGGATACTTCAGCGCGGGACAATGCATAGAGAGTGCACTGAGAACTAATTGAGTGAGCCAAGTTTCAAACAGGTATCACAAACTGTGTTTGATTTAGCATTCCAAATGCATGTATTCACATAGGGAAAAAAGAAGTTAAACCTAAAAATTCAAAGTGTTCCTGCAAAGGAACTCTTCAACATAAGATTACGAAATTTGGGCTGCCAAGTGCAACCCATATACTCATTTTTGCTGCCAAGTTTCAACAAGATCGGGTGAAAAAACATTTGCTGAGAGTCCAGTAAACTCTTGAGTTCTGTGGATGCTCTACAAACACGTTCAAATGAAAGTCTATTTTTCTTTGCTCTGCTTAGGGGTACATAAACCGGTAACGAAGCGTAGAGAGCACAATAAGAATTCATTCAGTGAGTCAAGTTTCAAGCAGCTAGCACAAACCGTGTTTGATTTAGATTTTCAAAAGCATGTATCCCTAGAGGGGAAAATGTAGTAAAACCTAAATATTCAGAGTCATCCTGCAAAGGAATGCTTCAACCTAGCAGAACAAAATTTGTGCAGCCAAGCGCAACTGGTATACACCTTTTTCCTAAAAAGTATCAACAAGATAGGGTGACAAAATATTGGCTGAGGTTTCCGTAATCTCTGAGTTTTTTGGAAGCTCGGTGAATACTTTCCAAAGAAAGTGTGTTTTCCTTGCCTCTGCTTAGGGCTACTTCAACAGGGAACAATGCATAGAGAGTGCACTGAGAACTAGTTGAATGAGTCAAGTTACAAGCACACAGCAAAAACCGTGTTTGATTTAGAGTTCCATGTGCATGTATCCCTATAGGGGAAAATGAAGTGAAACCTAAAATTTCAAAGTATTCCTGCAAACCAACTATTCAACCTAGAAGATCTAAATTTGGGCAGCCAAATGCAACCGGTATACTTATCTTTCCTGTCGAGTTAACAACAAGTTAGGGTGAAAAAATATTTGCTGAGATTCCAGGAATCTCAAAGTTCTGTGCAATCACTGCAAATGCTTTCCAATGAAAGTTTCTTTCCCTGGCCACTGCTTAGGGTTACTTCAACAGAAATCAAAGCATAGAGATCGCACTGAGAACTAGTTGAGTGAGTTTCAGTTTCAAGCAGCTAGCATAAACCGTGTTTGATTTATAAGTCCAAATGCATACGTCCCTATAAGGAAAAGTGAAGTGAAACCTAAAAATTCAAAGTGTTCCTGCAAACGAACTTTTCAACCTAGAAGAACGACATTTGGGTAGCTAAGTGCAACTGGTACACTCATCTTTCCTGACAAGGGTCATCAAGATCAGGTGAGTAAATATTTGCAGAGATTCCAGTTAACTTGGAGCTCTGTTGAAGCTCTGTAAATGCTTTCTAAGGAAAGCGTATGTTCCTCGCCTCCACTTAGGACCACTTCAACAGGGAACAAAGCACAGAGAGTTCACCAGGAACTAATTGAGTGAGTCAATTTTCAAGCAGCTAGCACAAACAGTGTTTGATTTAGAGTTCCAAATGCATGTATTCCTATAGGTTAAAATGAAGAGAAACCCCCCAAATGCAATGTCTTCTTGAAAGCACATGCTTCAACTTAGAAGAACGAAATTTTGGCAGGCAAATGCAACTGGTATACTCATCTTTCTTACCTAGGAACAACAAGATCACGTGAAAAAATATTCGCTGAAATTCCAGTAAACTTGGGAGTTTTGTGGAAGCTCTGCAAACACTTACATAAGAAAGCGTATTTTCCTTGCCTCTGCTTGGGGATACTTCAGCGGGGGACAATGCATAGAGAGTGCACTGAGAACTAATTGAGTGAGCCAAGTTTCAAACAGGTATCACAAACTGTGTTTGATTTAGCATTCCAAATGCATGTATTCACATAGGGAAAAAAGAAGTTAAACCTAAAAATTCAAAGTGTTCCTGCAAAGGAACTCTTCAACATAAGATTACGAAATTTGGGCTGCCAAGTGCAACCCATATACTCATTTTTGCTGCCAAGTTTCAACAAGATCGGGTGAAAAAACATTTGCTGAGAGTCCAGTAAACTCTTGAGTTCTGTGGATGCTCTACAAACACGTTCAAATGAAAGTCTATTTTTCTTTGCTCTGCTTAGGGGTACATAAACAGGTAACGAAGCGTAGAGAGCACAATGAGAATTCATTCAGTGAGTCAAGTTTCAAGCAGCTAGCACAAACCGTGTTTGATTTAGATTTTCAAAAGCATGTATCCCTACAGGGGAAAATGTAGTAAAACCTAAATATTCAAAGTCATCCTGCAAAGGAAGGCTTCAACCTAGCAGAACAAAATTTGTGCAGCCAAGCGCAACTGGTATACACCTTTTTCCTACCAAGTATCAACAAGATAAGGTGACAAAATATTGGCTGAGGTTTCCGTAATCTCTGAGTTTTTTGGAAGCTCCGTGAATACTTTCCAAAGAAAGTGTGTTTTCCTTGCCTCTGCTTAGGGCTACTTCAACAGGGAACAATGCATAGAGAGTGCACTGAGAACTAGTTGAATGAGTCAAGTTACAAGCACACAGCAAAAACCGTGTTTGATTTAGAGTTCCATGTGCATGTATCCCTATAGGGGAAAATGAAGTGAAACCTAAAATTTCAAAGTATTCCTGCAAACCAACTATTCAACCTAGAAGATCTAAATTTGGGCAGCCAAATGCAACCGGTATACTTATCTTTCCTGTCGAGTTAACAACAAGTTAGGGTGAAAAAATATTTGCTGAGATTCCAGGAAACTCAAAGTTCTGTGCAATCACTGCAAATGCTTTCCAATGAAAGTTTCTTTCCCTGGCCACTGCTTAGGGTTACTTCAACAGAAATCAAAGCATAGAGATCGCACTGAGAACTAGTTGAGTGAGTTTCAGTTTCAAGCGGCTAGCATAAACCGTGTTTGATTTATAAGTCCAAACGCATACGTCCCTATAAGGAAAAGTGAAGTGAAACCTAAAAATTCAAAGTGTTCCTGCAAACGAACTTTTCAACCTAGAAGAACGACATTTGGGTAGCTAAGTGCAACTGGTACACTCATCTTTCCTGACAAGGGTCATCAAGATCAGGTGAGTAAATATTTGCAGAGATTCCAGTTAACTTGGAGCTCTGTTGAAGCTCTGTAAATGCTTTCTAAGGAAAGCGTATGTTCCTCGCCTCCACTTAGGACCACTTCAACAGGGAACAAAGCACAGAGAGTACACCAGGAACTAATTGAGTGAGTCAAGCTTCAAGCTGCTACCACAAACAGTGTTTGATTTAGAGTTCAAAATGCATGTATTCCTATAGGTTAAAATGAAGAGAAACCCCCCAAAGGCAATGTCTTCTTGAAAGCACATGCTTCAACTTAGAAGAACGAAATTTTGGCAGGCAAATGCAACTGGTATACTCATCTTTCTTACCTAGGATCAACAAGATCAAGTGAAAAAATATTCGCTGAAATTCCAGTAAACTTGGGAGTTTTGTGGAAGCTCTGCAAACACTTACATAAGAAAGCGTATTTTCCTTGCCTCTGCTTGGGGATACTTCAGCGGGGGACAATGCATAGAGAGTGCACTGAGAACTAATTGAGTGAGCCAAGTTTCAAACAGGTATCACAAACTGTGTTTGATTTAGCATTCCAAATGCATGTATTCACATAGGGAAAAAAGAAGTTAAACCTAAAAATTCAAAGTGTTCCTGCAAAGGAACTCTTCAACATAAGATTACGAAATTTGGGCTGCCAAGTGCAACCCATATACTCATTTTTGCTGCCAAGTTTCAACAAGATCGGGTGAAAAAACATTGGCTGAGAGTCCAGTAAACTCTTGAGTTCTGTGGATGCTCTACAAACACGTTCAAATGAAAGTCTATTTTTCTTTGCTCTGCTTAGGGGTACATAAACAGGTAACGAAGCTTAGAGAGCACAATGAGAATTCATTCAGTGAGTCAAGTTTCAAGCAGCTAGCACAAACCGTGTTTGATTTAGATTTTCAAAAGCATGTATCCCTACAGGGGAAAGTGTAGTAAAACCTAAATATTCAAAGTCATCCTGCAAAGGAATGCTTCAACCTAGCAGAACAAAATTTGTGCAGCCAAGCGCAACTGGTATACACCTTTTTCCTACCAAGTATCAACAAGATAGGGTGACAAAATATTTGCTGAGTTTTCCGTAATCTCTGAGTTTTTTGGAAGCTCCGTGAATACTTTCCAAAGAAAGTGTGTTTTCCTTGCCTCTGCTTAGGGCTACTTCAACAGGGAACAATGCATAGAGAGTGCACTGAGAACTAGTTGAATGAGTCAAGTTACAAGCACACAGCAAAAACCGTGTTTGATTTAGAGTTCCATGTGCATGTATCCCTATAGGGGAAAATGAAGTGAAACCTAAAATTTCAAAGTATTCCTGCAAACCAACTATTCAACCTAGAAGATCTAAATTTGGGCAGCCAAATGCAACCGGTATACTTATCTTTCCTGTCGAGTTAACAACAAGTTAGGGTGAAAAAATATTTGCTGAGATTCCAGGAAACTCAAAGTTCTGTGCAATCACTGCAAATGCTTTCCAATGAAAGTTTCTTTCCCTGGCCACTGCTTAGGGTTACTTCAACAGAAATCAAAGCATAGAGATCGCACTGAGAACTAGTTGAGTGAGTTTCAGTTTCAAGCGGCTAGCATAAACCGTGTTTGATTTATAAGTCCAAACGCATACGTCCCTATAAGGAAAAGTGAAGTGAAACCTAAAAATTCAAAGTGTTCCTGCAAACGAACTTTTCAACCTAGAAGAACGACATTTGGGTAGCGAAGTGCAACTGGTACACTCATCTTTCCTGACAAGGGTCATCAAGATCAGGTGAGTAAATATTTGCAGAGATTCCAGTTAACTTGGAGCTCTGTTGAAGCTCTGTAAATGCTTTCTAAGGAAAGCGTATGTTCCTCGCCTCCACTTAGGACCACTTCAACAGGGAACAAAGCACAGAGAGTACACCAGAACTAATTGAGTGAGTCAAGCTTCAAGCTGCTACCACAAACAGTGTTTGATTTAGAGTTCAAAATGCATGTATTCCTATAGGTTAAAATGAAGAGAAACCCCCAAAGGCAATGTCTTCTTGAAAGCACATGCTTCAACTTAGAAGAACGAAATTTTGGCAGGCAAATGCAACTGGTATACTCATCTTTCTTACCTAGGATCAACAAGATCAAGTGAAAAAATATTCGCTGAAATTCCAGTAAACTTGGGAGTTTTGTGGAAGCTCTGCAAACACTTACATAAGAAAGCGTATTTTCCTTGCCTCTGCTTGGGGATACTTCAGCGGGGGACAATGCATAGAGAGTGCACTGAGAACTAATTGAGTGAGCCAAGTTTCAAACACGTATCACAAACTGTGTTTGATTTAGCATTCCAAATGCATGTATTCACATAGGGAAAAAAGAAGTTAAACCTAAAAATTCAAAGTGTTCCTGCAAAGGAACTCTTCAACATAAGATTACGAAATTTGGGCTGCCAAGTGCAACCCATATACTCATTTTTGCTGCCAAGTTTCAACAAGATCGGGTGAAAAAACATTGGCTGAGAGTCCAGTAAACTCTTGAGTTCTGTGGATGCTCTACAAACACGTTCAAATGAAAGTCTATTTTTCTTTGCTCTGCTTAGGGGTACATAAACAGGTAACGAAGCTTAGAGAGCACAATGAGAATTCATTCAGTGAGTCAAGTTTCAAGCAGCTAGCACAAACCGTGTTTGATTTAGATTTTCAAAAGCATGTATCCCTACAGGGGAAAGTGTAGTAAAACCTAAATATTCAAAGTCATCCTGCAAAGGAATGCTTCAACCTAGCAGAACAAAATTTGTGCAGCCAAGCGCAACTGGTATACACCTTTTTCCTACCAAGTATCAACAAGATAGGGTGACAAAATATTTGCTGAGTTTTCCGTAATCTCTGAGTTTTTTGGAAGCTCCGTGAATACTTTCCAAAGAAAGTGTGTTTTCCTTGCCTCTGCTTAGGGCTACTTCAACAGGGAACAATGCATAGAGAGTGCACTGAGAACTAGTTGAATGAGTCAAGTTACAAGCACACAGCAAAAACCGTGTTTGATTTAGAGTTCCATGTGCATGTATCCCTATAGGGGAAAATGAAGTGAAACCTAAAATTTCAAAGTATTCCTGCAAACCAACTATTCAACCTAGAAGATCTAAATTTGGGCAGCCAAATGCAACCGGTATACTTATCTTTCCTGTCGAGTTAACAACAAGTTAGGGTGAAAAAATATTTGCTGAGATTCCAGGAAACTCAAAGTTCTGTGCAATCACTGCAAATGCTTTCCAATGAAAGTTTCTTTCCCTGGCCACTGCTTAGGGTTACTTCAACAGAAATCAAAGCATAGAGATCGCACTGAGAACTAGTTGAGTGAGTTTCAGTTTCAAGCGGCTAGCATAAACCGTGTTTGATTTATAAGTCCAAACGCATACGTCCCTATAAGGAAAAGTGAAGTGAAACCTAAAAATTCAAAGTGTTCCTGCAAACGAACTTTTCAACCTAGAAGAACGACATTTGGGTAGCGAAGTGCA